>NW_025544660.1:0-19973 GCF_011800055.1 Colletotrichum gloeosporioides | reverse complement strand
AGTAGATATTAATTATTTAATACTAAGTTATATTATAATTAACTTCTAAAATTTAGAGGTAAAGATCTTATCTCTATTTAATATAATTTCTTTAAGTATACTATAGTTAGTAATAATATACTTAAGGAAGGTATATATATATTCTTTAGTANATATTATAGTTAGTAATAATATATTTAAAGAAGGTATATATATATTCTTTAGTATTACTTATTTCTTTATATAAGATAAAGTAAGTATACTTTATAAGTTAGTCTATTATAATAAGAATACTATTAAAGTATATTCCTATAAGGGGTTTTTATAACTTTAGTAGTTTAATAATAAAGTTAAGGGATATAGATTACTAGGCGGTTTAAGGTATAGGTAAAGGTTATAGTATACTATAAGGTTAATATTAAGTAGGTTTACTTTTTAAGTATACTTTATAATTCTTAATTACTTTTACTATATATTCTTTTATAACCTTTTCTCTATATTATTATTATAGTTATTTTTAGGTTTTTATAATTCCTTAGTNTATTCTCTTATAACCTTTTCTCTATATTATTATTATAGTTATTTCTAGGTTTTTATAATTCTTTAGTAACTATATATAAAGTATATATAAAATTCTATAATTACTTTATTATTTAGTTTACTAGGTAGGCTAGTATTAGATTATCTAGTTATTATTAAGAGTTTAGCTACTAGTATTAAGTCTCTATTATTTTATTATTTAAGAATTACTTAAGTTTCTTTAGGTATTAGGATATTATAGTTTAGTTATTAACTAAGAGTATTAGCTTTACTATTTTCTAATCTTTTCTAATAAATAATTTAAAAGTTAAATTTAGATAAGAATTCTAACTATTAGATTTATTATTTATTAAGTATTTTTAAGGTTATAAAATATAAGAGGTTTTTATAATCTAAGTATATAAGTATCTTATAAATTATTCTTAAGAGTTTAGGTCTCTATTTTTTAAAAGCTTTAATAATTACTATAAGCTCTTTATTATAGATTTAGTAGTTNCTCTATTTTTTAAAAGCTTTAATAATTACTATAAGCTCTTTATTATAGATTTAGTAGTTAAACTTAGGTCTATAGAGCTTATAAGAGAAGAAGGTATAAAGGTATAGTTATCCTTCTAGGTCTTATTATAATAGCTATACTCTAATTATATAGTTAGATATATTAGGTTCTACTTTAAACTATTTTATTAGATCTAAGATAATTAGAATAAGTTTATTAGTAATAAGGTCTTTAATCTTTTAGAATACTATTTATTATAGTTCTTCCTATATAAAAGGTATATTTTTATAACTAAAGCTAATAAAAGCTATATTAATCTTACTATAATCTTTAATAAATTTATAATAGAAGTTAATAAACCTTAGGAATTTTTAAACTTCCTTAAGGTTATTAAGTATTAGCTATTCCTTAATAGCTTTAACTTTATTTCCTAATATATAAACCTTTTTAGGGGTAATAGTAAATTTAAAGTATTCTACTTCTTATATATAAAATTTACTTTTTTTAGGTTTAACTAAGAGTTTAGCTTCTTAGAAAGCTTATAAGATATAGTAAATATCTTTTTTATACTTTTTAAGTATAGGTAAGAAGATAAGGATATTATTTAAGTAGATAACTATATAGATATTAATATACTTATATAGTATTATATTAATTATATTTTAGAATATTATAAGTATATTAGTAAAATTAAAGAGTATAATAAGGTATTTAAAATATCCTTTTTATATCTAGAAAGTAGTCTTCTATTCTTTACTTTATTTTATTTAGATTAAGTTATAAACTCCTTTAAGATTAAAGGTTATAAACTAATTAGCTTTATATAGAAGTTATTTTATTTTATCTATAAGAGGTAGTAAGTAATAATTTTTAATTATTATTTTATTAAGTATATAATAATTAATATATAGCTATACTTTTCTATTCTTTTTAAGTATAAATAGGATTAAACTTCTTATTAGTAATATTAAAAGTTTAATATAACTTTTCTTAAAGTTTTCTTTAAAGTACTTATTTAAGGTTTCTATCTCTATTAGGTTAAATCTATAGATCTTATTAAATTATAGTTCTTTCCCTTTTTTAAGGGGGATTTTATAATTAAAACTAGTATATTTAAGTAGTTTAGTTTCTAATTTAGCTATAAAGAGTTTCTTATAAACTTTATATTCTTCTAGAATAGATAGAAGTAGATTATTCTTTTATTTAAGATCTATTATTATTAATAATTATAATATAGCTTCTTTTACCTTAAGGTAGTAGATATATTATCTAGTTATTTTATATAGTATTAGCTTATTTAAAGCTTATTTTTAATAAAGCTACTTAGGGATTAAGTTATTATAGTCTTAATAGAGTTAGCTTTTACTTTAATCTATTTATAGGTTACT
Source organism: Colletotrichum gloeosporioides (assembly GCF_011800055.1). Taxonomy (NCBI): domain Eukaryota; kingdom Fungi; phylum Ascomycota; class Sordariomycetes; order Glomerellales; family Glomerellaceae; genus Colletotrichum; species Colletotrichum gloeosporioides. Next base: position 17,570 of record NW_025544660.1, on the reverse strand, counting down.
TATTTATAACTAGGGTAGTCTTAATATTATATTATATATTCTTAAGTTAGTAATATTAAATTAGATTCTTTCTTTTTAGTTTAAGTAGCTTATTTTAAGGAGTATAGTCTTATTATAGATAGTACCTCCTTTATACTTAAATTCTTCTCCTTCTACTATATATAACTAATATAGTTATTTTTTTCCTCTTTATAGTATTTTTAGTTTATTAATAACTTAAGGGGTAATAAAGTTTATTTTAGCTCTATTATTAATTAGTATAAGTATTATCTATTAATTAATAATAACTTTAAATTTTATATTACTTTAATATCCTTATAATATTTAGTAGATAAACCTTTTCTTTATTACTTATTATAGTTCTATATTAATAAGTAAATTTAGTTTTTTAATTACTTTAGGTATCCTAAGTAGGTAATTTACTTTCCTTCCTTTTATACCTTTATAAGGCTATTTTTATAATATCTAACCTAAAGAGGTTAGGGTTTATTTTTTATAATTCTCTAGGTATATACCTTTTCTTTATAATAGATCTAATACTTATTATATTAGTATTTATCCTATTTTATCTATTTATTATAAAGGTATTTTATAGGAAATTATTAACTTAGAGTAAATATAGTAATATTACTATTAAACTTTTTAAGTTTTTATTTAGTAAAGGTATATATAGTATAGATATTTTATAAAGAACTATTATTATATTACTTAGGTTAGAAATAGTAGTTATACTTATCTCTTATATAGATTTCATNTAATAGTTAAAGAAATATTATACCTAAAAGAGGTATTAATAGTTAGGGTTAGTAATTCTAAGGTATAAGTGATCTTTAATTCTAAGTTATAAGGTATAATATGTTTTTAGCTTAATATTAGGTATACTATAAAGTTTAATAAACTATTTATTATTATATAAGTTAATTTACTTATATATAATTTATTTAAGTATATTATCTTTTTTAGATTCTTCTTTAGAGTTAGTATTATCTATACTAGAGGTAAGTTTATAGGTGATCTCTACTTAAGTATATTAGTGTATAATATTATAAAGTTTATTTAAGTTATAAAGAGAGCTCTCTCCTTCTCTAAAAATCTAGTTATTTATAAGAGTAAATAGTTACTATTCTTCTAAAAAGTTATATTAATAATTTAGCTTATTATTAAATTCCTCTCTTATTTATTCTTAGAGTTCCTAATTAATTTATTTAATTTTAGTAGGATTTCTATATACTTACTTTCTTTATTCTATATATAAGAGTATAGTACTAAGTTATCTTTTTTAAAGTAGGTTATAAAGCTCTTCTTAGATCCTTTTTAGGTATATTTCTTTAGCTACTTAGAAATATAAAAGTCTCTATTTATTATTACTTTTTAGTTCTTTAGGTATTATATAAGTAGTTTAGTTTAGGAGTTTATAATTAGTCTAGCTTTAACTATTAGTTATTTTTAGAGTAGAACTAGGAATTAGTTAGAGTTATTATACTTAGAGTATTTCGTTTAATTATTCTTTAGTTTTCTTTTAAATCTTACTATTATTAGTATATATTATTACTAAGGTTTTTAGATATATATCTAAAGTAGTTATATTATATCTTAACTATTTAAAGTTACTATCCTTTAGGTAATATCCTAATATTTCTTTATTTTTAAGATAAATTTAATAGTTATTATTATAGTATTTAGTTTAAGATTAAGATATATATAGGTTTTTAGTAATAGTATTAACCTATTAAGGTTATTTAGCTATTAGCTTCTAAAGAAACTTCTTAAACTACTTATAGTCCTTAGTAATATATCTTTATTTATTATAGTTATAATACTTAGGGTTTTAAGGTTTTTTATTATTAGATTTAGTTATTATACTAAGATTTATAGGTCTACTATATTATCTATAAGTAATACTTTAGTAGGTGTTATTTTAGTTATTATAAGGTTTATTATTATTCTACTAAAAGTTAAACTTCTACTAAAGCTATTATTAATACTTATATTTAGAGTTTAGTTCTTATTATTTTTTACCTTTTTCCTTATAATACTTAAAAAGTTAATTATTAATCTTAATAATAAAGTTAGTATACTAAAGAAAGTCTTTAAGATAGTTAATCTTAATAATCTTATTTTTAACTTTATCCTTAAATCCTTAATAGAATATAAAGATCTTAGTTTCTTTAGTGAGGTTAAGTTAGATACTAAGTTATCTAAATATAGTAGTATATTTTTTAGTTAATTTTATCTATTATAACTATATAAGGTCTCTCTTAGTTTATTATTTCTTATTAGGGTTTTAGAAGAGAGAGTAGAAAGTATCTTTAAATCCTTTAAAGCTATTATAGATATTATAGGTCTTAGTAGAGTATTTATTTAAGGTTTTATACTTAAGGAATTCTTTTTAGATAGGTTTAAACTACTTAAAAGTTTATCCTTATAAGTAAGTAGTAGTATAAATAACTTTCTCAGTTTAGTTAGTAAAGTCTCTATAGTAGAAGTTTTAGTAGTTCTTAATTTAGATTAGAAATAACTTAAGTTATCTAAAAGTATTATTATAAATAATTAGGGTATTAAGCTTAAGTTTTTATTATCCTCTAGTAGAGGTTATAATAATATTAGTAGCTATATATAAGGTATAGATTTCTTCTTAAAGTTCTTTAATATTAGTATTATTATTTTATTCTCTAAATTAGATAATTTTATTTTCTAGGTTTATAATATACTAAGGGCTATTTCTTAGCTATTATATTATTTCCTTAAGGCTTTAAAGTTCTATAGTAATATTATTATATATAATCTAAACCTTAGCGATATTATTATCTCCCTTTTTAATTCTAGTTTAAAAGTGTTTATAGGTGTCTTTTTTTAGGGTTACTTTATTATTAAAGTCTATTACTATAGAGGCTCCTTTAAGTTCTTTAACTAGGTTCTAGACTAATTACTATGAAGAGGAAGAGGTCCTTAGAATAGGTAACTTAGTAGAGGTATATAAAGATATACTTACTATTTTATTATTAATAGGTATTAATAGTTAACTTACTAAATAGGAGTAATTAAAGTGTTATAGTTAGCTATCTAATAGTAAGGTCTACTAATAGAAGCTAGGGATTAATATATTATAATAATATACTAAGGTTATAGTCTAAGTTATAGGTTATAAACTAGTTATAGATTAGATCTTTAGAGACTAAAGTAATTAGTCTTAGTCTTAATAAGTAATTTATAGTGAAAGTAAGCTAAAAGTATTTATAAGGATAAATACTAAGTTAATTACTAAAGAGCTATAAAAGTTTAACTATAAACTAAACTTAAAGTTATACTATATATAAGTCTTAAATAGTTCCTTTATTTAGCTTATTAATTCCTAACTAGGTATTAGTAAGCGCTTAGTAATTACTAGTAAGTACTTAGTAGTCCTTACTAAGTACTTAGTGATCTATACTATCTACTCAGTCTTATTTTATTATTATATAACTTATACTATAGTTCTTCTGTTTTCTAAGTAAGTCCCTATTATTCCTATAATCCTATAGTATAAATATTCTATCCTAGCTGCCTGTTACCTAAATAGGTTAGTTAACTGTTATCTATATATAATAGATTATAACACTATTACTAGTAGTAAATATCCTCTATATCTCTAATACTAAGATTAATAGGAAGTATATTAGCTTACTAGCTTAATAATAAGATCTTACTAAGTTAATAATACTACTAGTTAAAATACTTTATAAGGGTACTTAAAGCTTTCTTAATCTATCCCTTTTAGTAATCCTCACTCTATATATCTCTTAAGTATAAGATACTATATAATAGATATAGAATAATTATACTAGAGAATAGTAGTAACTCTCTAAAAAGCTTATAGTAGTTAAAGAGCTTCTACTACGCCTACTTAACGCTACTATAGAGGAAGGTTTACTACTCCTTATTAAGAGTCTTAAATTATAAAGTAGATTATAAAGCTAGTAATACTTAGTCCTTCTATATATAGGTAGGTAAGGCTTAGATATTATACTAATAGCGTTAAATCTAGCTAGTATATTTTTAAGATAGCTATAATAACTAAGAGGTACCCTTATTATTATTATTAACCCTAAGATTAATACTAATATTATAATATATCTTCTAGTTAATAAGATATAAGAGAAAGTATTTAATACTTATTATAACCTCTTAGAGTTAGCTATACTTATTATTAATACCTTAACCCTTATATTACTTTATCTAGTAATAGAAAGGCTTAAGGATTATTAAGATCTTAGTGAGGACTTTCTAATTATTAGTAGAGAGTAGGTCTAACTTTAGTATATACTACTTAACGTTATTATTATTATTATTAACTAATAGGAAAGTTTAAATCTCTACCTTCTTTTTTATAGCCCTCTTAATTATTAGATATATACTATTCTAGTAGGTATTATTATTTAGTATAAGCTAAGTTTCTTAATATAACTTAGAGAAGATCTAGAAGTTAAAGCTATTATTAATCTCTACTACTACCTTTTAGTACTATTCTATCTATTATAGAGAAGCCTATATAAACTTAATAATATTCTAAAGCTAGCTAATAGGCTTAAGATATTACTACGCCTTTAGATCCTTATTATACTATTTTATAAGCTAGTAGTAGTCTAATTTAGCCTTAAGAGTCCCTTAGTCCTCGCTAAATAAAAAGGCTTAAGCTATAAGATTGAGAATATAGCTATAGTACTATATATATTAAACTTAGATATCTATCTCTATTATCTCTAGGTTAATCTACTAATAGAAAGCCTAGAGGTAAGTATTATTATTTATAGCGTTATTAGTAACTATTACTCTAATATAGTCCTAAATCTAGTATTAGTTAATAATACTAATAAAGGTCTCTATAAGGCTTTTACTACTATAGTTTCTATAATACTGAGGGAAGGCTAAAAGATATAACTATAAGGTACCCTTATTATTAATAAAGTAACTAGTAACTACTATAAAGGTATAAATATTAGGTAAGGACTATAAATTAAATAATAGATATATCTTTAATATTACTAAGTAGAGTTTAGCTATTATAAAAGCCTTACTATATTAGAAGAAGTCTTAGAACTAGTCTTAAATAGAGCTTTAGCCTTATAGGACCTTATTAATAACCTTTATACTATAATACTAAAAGATCTATTAAAAAAAGATGTTCTTAAAGTAAATAAATAATAGATTAGTAGAGATAATAGAGGTAATATAGAGGTCTTTAAGGGTTATAATCTTAGTTTTTAGGATATTAGTATTAATAAAGTGAAGTCTCTTATATAGAGATAATATTAATATAAGAGGTGAGAGGGTAAGAGTAGTACTATTAGAGTCTTTATCTAATAGAGGAGAGATCTTATAGATATTATAGCTACTTTAGTATTATTAGAGTATGATTTATATAGTCTAAAAACTTAAAGTAATATACTAAAATAAGTACTCTTATTTAGTAGTAGTAATAAGAGTACTAAATAGCTATAAGGCTCTTTTTATATTATATTACTAGTAACTTTAGAAGGAGGTATTAGCTTAACCCTATATAACCTTAATAAAGAAGTAGTTATAATACTAAATCTAGCTTAATTAACCCCTATCTCACCTCTATAATAACTACTCTTTAACTATATACCTCTAGTTACTTATAATAATATAAAGTAGGTTATTAATTATAAGATTTAGAGAGGTACTAGTAGTAAAAGTAGCTATAACTTAAGTTAAGATTTAAGTATAAGAAGTACTTAAAAGTATATATATATTAGTAGTAGATAAGGAGGTAGTAGTAGTAGTTAATATTATAAGAAGTATAAGTATATAAGTATAAATAATAAGGAAGATATAGGATAATAAATATCTTTTATAAAAAATAGCTAATTATAATACTCTTTATACTATTTAAACTACTATAATAACTTCTACCCCTTTAGAAAGTTTTAAAAGGATTACTTAAAGTCTAATATTTTAAGAGTAGTTTATAGAATATTAATTAGATATAGAGATATTATAATATTAATAATAATATTATATTTTAGTAACTATATATACTAGAATAAATAGGGCGCTAATTGATCTATAGCCTCCTATTAGTTAGATCTATTTATAAATAAGATATTAAGTCTAATAATTCAATTAAGGGGTGATAAATTGCTTACTTAGGTGGTAGCGATAGCGTCAACTTAGCCGATTAGCTTGTATTACTTACCAAGTGACTTGCACTTGCGGTAGCGCTGTAAGAGGCATGCACTTAGGCCTATCTAATATGGTTACCACGCCCAGATGCAAGTGTCAATGATCTAGCGTAATGATAATCAATCAATTTGAATCCCAAAATCCCAAATCTCCATAACCCTCATTGGGAAGCCATTTCCTAAGTAGCCTCAGCCGCCAGAGCTGGACAGCGGTCGATTTGAAGCGTAAATTCTCGAAGATCGCTTTGGATTACGGATCTCCGGCTCTGCTCTGCTGCAAAAGGGACTTCAACATGAGGATTGCGTTCGAAGCCGCAAAGGCTCCTTGGAAGCGTGCACTTTCCAGTCTGGTTTGGCCCTTCGGAGTCTCGGGGGAACTTGGACCCACATCGCTCCGGCCTTCCCGTCTCGCCCCGGCCGAGGAACGGGATCACAGGGCGTCGGAGCACCACTTACATGCCGACGCGTTGAGTGCGAAGCTCGATGCGAACGACCGAGGGTAGAATATCGTAGAATTTTTTTACGGTCGATTTCGCGGGTTTGCGGCTGTTCGGGCTGTTCGGGCTGTTCTTTCCATGCCCTATCTTGGAAATGTCTTGCCGAACGTCTTGTTTGGGTCAGGTACATGACGGACTTTGCTCCCGCCCGTCTGCACTTCGCCAGAGTTGGTCATTGGACTCCTCAGATCAGCAGAAAGATTGACAACTTTTCAGGTCCCAAGAACATTTCGCGATCGTGATGGAGGCAATGACCCAGTATTTGGACACCAATTCAATTGAAGGTCATCGGTCCCGAAGCCTCGGTTTCGCGACACTGCCGAGGCACCGAAGCGCCCGGTCGCAGTCTGCGGTCGCCTTGGCGGTTTTCGGACCATCGGCATCGCAGTGTCGGCCCTCACCAAAGCACCGACTCCGTTGATTCCGTTTCGATCATTCCCGGAGTGGGCGGGATCGGCCGGGTTCTGGCTGTTTCCGGTTTTGCCCTCGGTGGGAGCAACGGGCCGGGATATGCCAATGTCCGATCAGAGACCAAGTCTCCCGAGGCTTCGGCAGTTCATGGGCAGTCCGTCGTTCTAGAATCTAGATTTTTCCCAACGACCCATTCATTATCTTTGGAGTCAGGGGTCCACCAAGGCCGCCAATGCAAGCGGCGTAAACCTTACTGCACTCAGGGCGCGTTTGTTGTTGCAACAATTAATATGCAAACGACGCTAATGTCAAAAACGGATCCTCTATGACGTTTAAGGCGAAGTGCGCGGATGAAAGCGGCTGGATACGATGGATGCGAGGAGCATTTTTTTGATTACTACACGTGATTCCCCCGAGTCAGCGCGACGGGATTTGCAGCTGAGCTTCTCAGGTTCATCCAAACCTCATCGCGCCCGAATAAAACAACCTTCATCGCCCATTGAGCCCTGAAATTCAGTATTGAGGATTCGCATTCCGCTCGGTCTGTGGACCTGAGCTTCAATCCCCATCATGGCTCTCAGTCGCATGAAATCGAATGGACCGGGGCACATCGCGCTGCATGGTGAGAGGTCAGAGACGGCGACGTCCGGCAATGTCGGCAACGATGGACGAGTCAAGGTCCGGTTCCACGCCAATCCCCAGAAACTCGCGAAATGGTATCAGGACTTTCAGGGTGCTTTCAAAGCTGGGCCGAACGGGGATGAGAATGAAGAATTGGAGGAGGCATTGGCGCGACGCCGCACCAGCGTAATCTTGGAAAACCTGAGGAGGGAGCCCCCGCAACGGAGCCCCCGGCTCAACATCGCCATTCATATCGTTGGATCTCGAGGAGACATTCAGCCCTTCATCCCGATTGCGCAGCTGCTCATGAAACCGCCTTTTGGGCACCGCGTTCGAATATGCACTCACCCCGTCTTCAAGGATTTTGTCGAGACGAACGGCGTCGAATTTTTCAGCATCGGTGGAGACCCGGAGGCTCTCATGGCCTACATGGTGAAGAATCCGGGGTTGCTGCCCAGCCGTGAAAGTGTCAAGGCAGGCGACATTGGGCAAAGGAGGAAAGAAATGGCAGAGATTATTGACGGGTGTTGGAGGAGTTGCATTGAGGCTGGTGACGGTATGGGGGAGCGTGTCACAGCTGCGACCGTGAAAGACGCCGACGACCTTTTTGTTGCTGACACGATCATCGCCAATCCACCATCAATGGCGCATATTCACTGTGCTGAGAAGCTAGGCATTCCGTTACACATGGTTTTCACTATGCCCTGGTGCCCGACACAAGCGTTCCACCACCCTCTAGCATCGATGAGTTACGGCGAGGCAGACACAAGTGTCGCCAACTATCTGTCCTTCATCATGATGGAGCTTCTCACATGGCAAGGGTTTGTCACCCCAGGGCTGCCTTTAACAACCAGACTATTGACACTTTTATAGATTGGGAGATTTGATCAACAAGTTCCGCACTCAAACGCTCAGCCTCGACCCCATCTCCCCTCTGTGGGGTTGCCAACTCCTCCCCAGACTCCGCGTTCCCTTCACGTTCCTCTGGTCCGAATCGCTCATTCCCAAGCCTGCCGACTGGGACGACCATATCAACATCACCGGTTTCTCGTTCTTGTCTCTCGCCGATAAGTACACGCCTCCACCGGATCTCACGAAATTCCTTGAAGCTGGACCACCACCAATTTACATCGGTTTCGGCTCTATTGTCGTGGACGACCCGAAGGCGCTTACTCAACTCATCTTCGACGCAGTCAAGATCGCAGGGGTGCGTGCTATCGTGTCGAAGGGATGGGGTGGTGTCGGTGGCGGCGACAACGTCCCGGAGAACATCTATTTAATCGGCAACTGCCCCCACGACTGGCTCTTCAAGCGCGTCTCAGCTGTCGTCCATCACGGAGGTGCCGGAACATCTGCAGCAGGTATCGCAGCAGGTCGACCTACAGTCGTTGTCCCCTTCTTCGGAGACCAGCCCTTCTGGGGCCAGATGATCGCTAGAGCCGGAGCGGGGCCGATGCCGGTGCCGTTCAAGGAGATGACAGCCGAAACACTGGCGGCCAGCATTTCCTTTGCTCTTAAGCCAGAGGTGCAGGTTGCGGTGCAGCAGATGGCAGAACGTATCGGAGCGGAGGACGGCGCTGGCGATACGGCGAAGGACATCCAGGACCGCTTGGTGCTGGATGGTATGCGCTGTGACATCTGCCCTGAGAGACTTGCGACTTGGAGGCATAAGAAGTCTGGAGCACACCTGAGCAGTTTCGCGGTCGGATGTCTTGTCGATAAGGGCATGATGAAGCCGCACGATGTCAAGCTTCTCAGGCACAAGCATTGGTATGTCGACGAGGGTGCGGAACATCCCCTCATCGGCCTGGTAGCGGCAGTTTCTGGCTTTTTCACTGCCATCGGAATAGCGACATCCGACTACTCTCAACGTCTGCACGCTCACCCTGAAAGAGAAGCTGCGCAAAACATAGAACCTACCCCAGACCTACAAGAAGGGCAGGCACAGCAAGAGAGAGAAAAGTCCGTTGGCGAAGGTACCGACACCACGAGCGATCAACAGACCGACAACACTGTCACGCAAACCCAAGACGGCAATCTCAAATGTGTTGCCCGGGAGAACACATTATCACCCTCCCAGATGAACACAATCGCCCTGAAGATGGCGAGCAAATCTCTCCAAAACGCCGATCCCCACGCCGAGATAGCGATGCTGGAAAAAACGCCAGAGGGCAGGCGGAAGTCGTCGGTCGTCAAGTATCAGAAACGCCAACGCGGCAGAGCGAAGGAAGTCGCCCGCGCAACGGGCCGTTACGGCCTTGAGGTCGCCAAGGCTGGCCTCAAGGCTCCCGGCGCGGTATTCTACAACGTCGCAAACGGTTTCCACAACTACCCATCGTACGGCGCCTTCAGTCACGATGTTCGGAGGCGAGACGAGATCACCGGCTTGGGTAGCGGTCTGCGAACTGCTGGAAAGGAGGCTGCGCTGGGCACGTGGGACGCGTTCCGGGGGATTGTCGTCAGACCATACAAGGGAGCCAAAGAAGGAGGCATCAAGGGCTTTGGCAAAGGTCTGTGGCAAGGAAATCGAGGGTTCACTTGTAACATTTTTGCTGGTGAGTTCAAAACTTTTCTTCTTCCATCGCGAAGAGTTACTAACAAGAACTTCAGCTATATTTGGATTGCCCGGATACACTCTCAAAGGCATCGAGAAAGAGCTGTCGAAACATCGTCTTACGAAGCTTAAGGCGGAAATACTACTAATTAGATTACGGCAAGGTATTAATGAGTTTAGAAGGTCGACGCCAGAGGAAAGAGATGAGGTGGTAGAGCGTTGGAAGAAATTTCGGTCAGGACATCATGCTTAAAGCTGGTTATACCCCATTTTCCTTTGTCGATACATGTACCATACACCCACGTTGCAGAGGCGCCCCTACTGAAGTAATTGTAACTGTATTTTCTCGTCGAGTTGTTATTTTCCAAGGCGGGACGCCGAATATCATGATGTTTCTCACTCGGCAAGATCGCATGGAAAAATGCAAGGCTAGAACAGAGGAAGTCTGCTTCTTACTGTCAACAGTTGGGAGAGAGCATCGAAAGAACAAAATCGCCTGTTTGTCTCGTGCTAGAGCGTCTACTCTCCCTATGTTTATAAGGTTGCTTGCTTTGCTCGGCAAGAACTAATTTAGCCGGCGCGCGGACCGAAAGTCTATCAAGTTGACTCAATTGAGACAGGAGTTGAGTCACTAAATCGCTGCATGGGCCAATGCATCTGGGGTTCGTCAGCTAAAAATGCGAACCTCTCAGGAACACAGCGCTGATCCCCGCCCCTGAACCTTGCACCTCACTTGCCGTCGGGCACATCTTAAATTGCCGCCGTGTTTGACCTGTTTTGCCGACCGACATCGGCAAGTAGTTTGTTTAGGCTAATGCGTACTTATTGTCGTCCGAATATGTTTTTGTCGCAAAAGTTGCTGTAGACAATCACGCCATTTTTGAGTGCCTGCGCCATGTCCGCCGACCGCAACATGTCGTCCACGGAGTCTCAGGCCCGGCCTGCGAGCCCCGGCCCCGTCCTCGGGTCCGGCGAAGACCCGGACCAGTCCCGCATCCAAGTTTCTGTTTACTCCCGATTGAAGCCGCTGCAAAAGCGCATCGTCACCGGGATTGCAGCCGTTTGCGGCTTTTTGGCACAAATGTCCACAACAAGCGTCTTGGCGGCCGTTCCTGAGATCGTTTCAACGTTTGAGACATCAGCTACAGTCATCAATATCAGCAACGCCGTGTACCTAACGTTTATGGGCCTGTCGGCATTCATATGGGGCCCGTACGCAGATATCTTTGGACGCAGGCCGGTATGTCGAGTCACCACCCAATTTGCAGAAGAACTTCATCGCTAAGAAGCATTACTTACAGGCCTACTTGAGCAGTGTCGCGCTATTTTTAGTGTTCACCATCGGTACAGCGTTGGCGCCTCAACTCGAGGTTTTCTTCCTCTTTCGAGCGTTGACCGCCTTCCAAGGAACTGCTTTCTTAATTCTTGGGAGCACATGCATTTCCGACATCTACCACCCAGTAGTTACATGCATACGACTGCAAGTTCCTTGAGTTGGTTTTCTAACACCTATGTCCCATCAGACTGAACGCGCTACGTCTCTTGGATGGTTTCTTTCTGGGGTAGCGTTCGGTCCCGCCTTCGGCCCAGTTCTTGGTGGCATCGTTGTAACTTATACGACGTGGCGCGTCATCTTTTGGATCCAGGCTTCGTTCGCACTGCTGGCCTTGCCATTCATCTACTTTGCACTTCCGGAAACCCATCATCAACTCAGGGTGTCGGAGCTGCAAGGTCTTGGTTTCGGGGAGAAGATCTCCAAGCTTTGGAATTGGGGCAACCCCACCAAGGTGGTGAAAGTTTACGGAAACAAGAATCTGCTTTTAGTCGTGAGTATGGCTGACCTTCAAACTTCAAATCCGGCACTAAACCACCCTAGTTCCTCGCTTCTTCTTCGCTGGTTTGGAATATGTATGCGTTGCTTACACCAATCCGATACGTCCTTAACCCGCAGTTTCACCTTACAACGCCGCTTCAGTCAGGGCTTCTATATCTCGTACCAGGTGCCGGGTATCTTGTTGGTTCACAGATAGGTGGTCGATGGGCTGACTGGACTGTCAACAAGTGGATTCAGAAGAGAGGCTTCCGTCTCCCGGAAGACAGGCTGCGCAGCTGTCTGATCTTCCTGGCCTTCATGCTCCCTGGATCCATGGTAACGTACGGGTGGACTCTGGACAAGCGCATCTGTGGAATTCCTTTGCCGGTAGTTTGTATGTTCTTCCAGGGGGTCGCTCAGATGGGAGCTTTCCCAAGCTTGAACTCATACATCTTTGATGTGATACAGCACTCCCAGAGTGGTGGATCGTCAGGTAAGTATCCTCACACGTGCCTCCGTGAAGAGCCCTCACTGACATCAAAAGCTGGACACTATCTTATGAGATATCTAATCGCTGGACTATCGACCGCGGTTTGTCTGCCATTAATTGAAACCATTGGTGTTGGATGGTCGTCTACATTATCAGGCGGTATTCAATTTGTTTGCGCCGGACTTGTGTACCTTACCATCAGGCTCGGTGAGACTTGGCGGAAGAGCCATCAGCTGCCTATTCCTCTATGAGGCCTTCGTTAGGTTGTTCGGATCATTGTAGTGTAACATGGCTCTGGTGTGATTGCATGTGGGAATCCAAGAGTCTTAGTCGATCATATGTACATTTTTTTATAAATATGTACCCTGCGAACGGTGTCCAATAGAACACTATGCGCCATCAAAGTTTATCATTTACAATGCTCGTCAATCTTATGCACCCATGCGCAACGCTTACTCTTCGCCAGTCGCGAACTCTCCGTTCGCAATCTTGTCGCTCAGAGCCTTGTTCTCAGCAATGTACTGGGCAAGGTCGGTCCGCTTCTCGAGAAGGAGATCGGCAACCAAGCGGCCAAAGACAGTCTCGCCGGCGACATTCAGGTGGGTTGAGTCGCCAGAAGCAAGGTCGTACTTGTGGCCGTTCTCGTTACCGATGGCATTGACGTAGTTGGTGCTTGCGGTGTTGAGATCAAGATACGTGGCGCCGACGGCTTCCGCAGCCGCGATGGCTCTCTGTCTCTCAGTCTCGAGATTCTGAATGACCTTGCCGCCGCTGAAGACTCGGCGAGTGAGGGATGTGATGAGGATCTTCGCAACGAATCAGTATCAGACTATCATTTCTCATGGATGTTCGTGATTTTCAAAACGTACCGGAGTTCCACCGGCAGCCTTGACTTCGTTCGCAAGTGTCTCGAGATTGGCCTGGAACTGGTCCGGAGAAATGCCGGCCGCCGCCTTCTGGTCATTGTGACCGAATTGAATGGTCACAATTGGGCTGAATGCATCCTTGTTCGCCTCGACTTCACCAATCACTGTGTCCCAGATGCCCTGAGCTCTAAAAGAAACGGTTGTAGCACCACTCTTGCCGTAGTTCTTTCCATCAGCCGGCGATTGAACGTAGCGAAGGAAACCATCTCCCCAACCACCGCCAACGGCCACGGTCGAGTCGCCGGTCAGCAAGAAGTAGGGTGGCTTAGTGTCTTGGCGGGCCTGAACCTCGGTGTTTTCGCCGAATGGAGCAGCGGAGACAGAAGTCAGAGCCGTGACCAGGGTGGCTGCGATGCTTTGGAATCTCATTTTGTCGACAGTGGAGACTTCGCCAACTTGAACGCGGGGAAATAAGCTTAAGAGGTAGGATGAACGGGAGGAAAAGAAACCACGATGATCAATAAAGACTTATAATCTCACGATATAAACACAATGGACCGTCGGCTTCATATGCATCCATGGGAAATGAGCGTTAACCCCTTCGAACAAAGTTAAAGTCGCATCTCGGCGGAGACTACGCCGAACGAAGCGATCACGGCAACCCAAGCGCCAATGCCGTGATGTCCCCACGCCATTTCACCAATGTATTTGACACCGTAAATGAAGACATCGCTAAATGGGACAGGGCTTAATTTCTCCCGCGATAACATTCGAGCGGAAACAAGATCTTGTTGTCGCAGATCTTGCCAGATTGGTTTGAATGATCTCGGGCCACGGGAAGCCAGGAGGGGAAGAGTGCGGGGGGCCCACGTCTGCCATTCGGCCTGTGCCGTGGGCAATTCGGCCGAAATAAGCATGAATTCTTTGTGATCCCTGTTGCCGCCACCACGATGTCGCTCGGGTGCGGCCATATCGCTCGCCGCCCTAACATCGCGCAAGCGGCTGGACCAGGAGCTGCTACAGACAAATGACAGCATAAACTATTTGTGTGCATCGATTAAAAGCTGTTCATGGATGCAAGGCCTTACTAAGCATTCTATGGCATTATTCTGTTTCACATGTCTGCTTACCGCCGCTGTTATCTATGCAACCATCTATCATCAGCGGTATGAGAGCGCTCAGTCTATCTACGACGCTGTAAGGTAACAACTTATCAGCTTGGCAACCATAACGCCTATTTGACGCACCAGAAACACCAATTCTGAGTCGTTTCTCTTTTTGTTAATGCGTGACACCCTCGTCTGTACTTACCTATCAACAAAAGCCTCATCTTAACCAACGAAACCAAGAGCGGTGTTCTTGGCTGTCACAGGATAGACAACCTCGATGAAAACCACGGCAGAAGTGCCAACACAGCACTACATACGATGACGGAACGCCTACAGCTGAGTCGGTAGTTTTATTTGTGCCCGCAAGCTCAGGCTACACCAGCATTCTCGATCCGGCACCACATCGGGTGATCCTCCACGTCATCCGAAGCTTCTTCATAACATATAATTGGGATGAGATGTCTGTTCATGCGTGTTGGATCAGTTCGAAAAGACTCTTTGCTGCTACCAGTGTTCTCACTAACCTCTGAAACCATTTTCAACGTCTCGATCTCATCATGGCATCGTTTGAAACATATGATTTGGTCGTTGTCGGCTCCGGCTTTGCTGGGTGCATGACGACCCTCAACTTCCTGGAGGAATGCAAGCGTCTGAACAAGAGCGGTCGTGTAGCTCTCGTCGAAGCTGGAAAGGAGGGTGAACGTTCGGGTGCTTCGAAGTGGACCATGGCATACCTTCGACTGGACAAGAACCTGGATTTCGGTAGGTCGACTTGTTGAATCGCTATGAATGATCAAATACTGATTGATCTTATAAGATGATCATTGGGTCAAGGAGATGAGACGTGTCAGCAATGGGGCAGCAGATGAAGACTACTGCGAAAAGCTCAGACAGAAGGCTCCCCTTTCAGCACGTTATCTTGAAGACCATGGCGTAAAGTTCGTACATCATGACGAACGAAATGTTCTCCTGGAGTTCAATACAGACCAACACTTTGTCTTTCCGGAGGGCGGTGGCAACGCCATCATTCAAAACTTGTTAAGCCACATCAAAGCATTTGATCAGGTCGATATTCTCTATCAGACTGAGGCTGTTCGCCTTCTGACCACTGATGCGGGATCTGTTCGAGGCTTGAAGGTTCGGAAGACAGACGGCTTGCTTCACGACCTTGTAGCTCCCACGCTCATGCTTGCTTGTGGCGGCTTTGAGGTGAACCAAGAAATGTTGGCTCGATATATTGGGCGTGATTCGCACAAGTTGCCGCTGATTGCCCCAGGCTTGAAGTACAACAAGGGAGCAGGCTTGCGAATGTGTCTTGATGTTGGCGCTGCTACTGCCGGATCTTTCGACGGGATGCATTGTGAACTTGTTGATACTCGAGCCGACAAGCCGGATGCTGTGATCTGGGGTCACAACTACGGCATTCTTGTCAACAACGACTGCGAGCGGTTCTACGACGAAGGTGAACGACATCTCTTTGCCACATTTGAAATGGCGGCCCTCCACACATGGAAAGACCAGAATATGTCTTGCTACTTTATTACCGACGAAGTAATCATGCAACGCTTCAAAGGCAGCTGGGTTTACGAAACCACAGACAAGCCACCGGAGAACTCAGACACGATCGAAGGTTTGGCAGAAAAGCTAGAAATCGACCCGAAAAAACTCAAGAAGACGGTCAATGAGTTCAATGCCGCTATCAATGATAGGGATTTCAACTTAATGAAGCTCGACGGCAAGGCGACGACTGGTCTCAGACCAAATAAGACCAACTGGGCAAATCCGATCGCAAAGGCACCATTCTACGGCTTCCCTTGCACGCCCAATCTCACCTTCACGTAAGCCAACATATTCCAACTACAGTTGAACCATAGCTCACCATCGCACAGTTACGGCGGTGTGAAGACTGATCTCCACTCGCGTGTGCTTTCTCACAATGAGGTACCGATCCCGGGTCTTTATGCAAGCGGAGAGATGACTGGGTTGTTCTACAACGAATACCCACCAGCCACTAGCTGCCTTCGGAGCATGACATTCGGCCGTCTTGCTGGAACAGAGATTGCACACAAGCTTGGAAGTTGAGGACTTTTTTCTTTCTTCGGCTTTACAGGATGAAGGCGTCGCGGGCGGGTCGGTGACATCCTGTAAGTCTCCGGCCCAGGCCTATTAATAAGCCACCCAGCTGACCTACTCTTACGACTCGTCGTTCCAAGCCATGGTGAATAATCCTGAGAAGCGACGGGACGCGGACACCCGGAAGCACCATTAGGCCCGAGATCCAAATCTTGTCCATGACCCGAAACTGACTTCCCTCTTGTCACATGTGCTTTAGTTGCAGAAAGTAGTTTAGGGGATCTCATAGGGTGCAAGATAGCACAATATAGCACCTAGGTAGCTTGTACTCAATGACCAAGTTAGTCATCAACTCGGTATTAAAATAGTACGATGTCCGAGTGTAATACCTAGCACTCTACACTTTGGGAAAAAAATCTGGAAAGTCTGGAACTTCTGTGGATCCAGTCTGGTCTTGGTCAATCGAACCCGGTGGGATAGTTTGTCAATCATGATAGTCATTCGCTATATATTTCACCTCTTTTCGCACCTCTATCCCTCTTTCTCGATCAGTAACCACAGGAAATTGCCACACTCTCTTTGGAACCTCATTTTGAATCTTGTACCTCTCCAGTCGTTCCATACTCGAATTCTTGCTCGTCACAATGGTTCTCGCATCCGTTTTTGTGACTGTCTTGATGGCTGTGAGTGTGGCTGCTGCTCCCCATCATGGCGACCTTGTCGCACGCGACTGCCGTAACTTTACCAAAGATAACCGAGTTGCAGTCCTCACTTGCAATATCCCAACAAGCTATGTATTACAACCCATTATACATAGATAACAGTTGACCAACCCACCCAGGCAATAGGTAGCTAGGACAGGATATTTATACTATAGGATCATAGGAATAATAGGGACTTACTTAGATAATAGAAGAACTATAGTATAAGTTATATAATAATAAGATAAGACTA
>NW_025544659.1:518915-524788 GCF_011800055.1 Colletotrichum gloeosporioides | reverse complement strand
TAACCCTAACCCTAACCCTAACCCTAACCCTAACCCTAACCCTAACCCTAACCCTAACCCGAACCCTAACCCTAACCCTAACCCTAACCCTAACCCTAACCCTAACCCTAACCCTAACCCTAACCCTAACCCTAACCCTAACCCTAACCCTAACCCTAAGTATAGAGAATAAAGTACTAATATATCTTAGACCTTATATAGAAGAATATAGTGTTACTAATAGGCTTTAGTTTCTTAATAGGGGCCTATAGTAATAAAGCCTATAGTGATAAGGCTTATAGTAATAAAGCTTATAGTAATAAAGCTTATAGTAATAAGGCTTATAGTAATAAGGCTTTTAGTAATAAAGCTTATAGTGATAAGGCTTATAGTAATAAGGCTTATAATATTAAGGTTAGGTTTAGTATAGTGAAATTATCCTAAGTAATCTAGTTAGTATCCTCAGTAATAACGTATTATACTAAGGTACTTATATACTACTACTCTACTTATTATGAGAAGTAGTATCTATTATTTAAAGTAATAGATTTATAGAAGAAATAATAGGATTTAGTTAAGATATTATTAAACTAGTTATAAGATATAATTAGTTTAGAGGATTTAGAAATTATTCTTATTATAAGGCTATCTAAGTAGCTATTATAGAGTAGAATATTATTAATATAAGGCTTTATACTAATAGTATTTAAGACCTCCTTACCTATAATATAGCTCTAGAAATAATAGAGGTTAAAGCTATAATATAATAATCTAAGCTCTATAGTAGTACTAATAAAGTCTTAAAGGAGATTAATATTATAGTAGTAGTATTAGCCTCTACTGATCTTATTACTATATAGCGTAAACTACTTAGGTAGGAAGGTATTTAGTAAAGTAAACTTAACCTTACTATAGAGAAACCTAAAGGTATTAACTTAGTAACACCTATATATAAAGAGTATAATAGCTTCCTCACTCCTACCTAAGGACTATTTAACTACTAAATTAATAAGCTATAGATTCTTAATATTAGATCTATATACTAAGCTAATAATATTATATTATTTATCTTAAAAGTTAGTAAAGTAAGATTAAGTATTACCTATACCTCTATATTAAACTTTAGTATTCTTAATATTAAGAAAAAAGAAGAAGTCTTTAAGTATTAATATACTAACCTTATTAAGACTACTAAACTTCTCACTATCTAATACTTATAATAAGTTAGCTATTATTAACTTAAGGCTTATATTTAGCTACTAGAGGTGAGATAATAGGAGGGAAAACCTATAAGGGGGAGGTATACTATATATAAATTATTTCTAAGAGAATATAACCTTATTAAGGATATTATAATATAATAGAGTAAGATAGCTTATTATTAATTCTATAAACACTTATTTAATACTTAAGATTATAATCTTATTATAAAATATATAGTACTGCTTATCTCTTAACTAAGTTAGGCTATATAAGCTACTAAGGTATAACTTTATATACTAATATATATCTAGGAAAAAGATATATATAATCTATCTTTAGATTAATCTAAAATAGGTATAAGGGATCTTATAAAGTAATATATTTTTAAGTATATTATTCTCTAAGTTTATTATTAAGTAGAGAATATAAATATTTCTATTTAGCTTTTTTATAGACTAGTGAATTAATATATACTTAATAGAGTTATAAAAGGCTATAATATCTAAGATAATATTAAGGAAACTATTAATATTAAACTTAATATAATAGATTTAAATAGTAAGGTTATAATTTATATCTAATAATACCTCCTAATAGGGAGAGTTATAATATAGACTCTAACTATAAGTAATAGCCTTAAGAACTTTTACTTTTAGTAGTATACTATAATAGAGAAATTATTTCTATATATAGACTAACTTATTTTTCTACTTTATACTAAGGTTTTTAGTATCCTTTATCTACTTAGTATTATTATTTATTTCCCTTAAGATACTATCTAAGCTATAAATATTATTATCTACTAAGTTAAAGTAATATCCCCTATTATTTAATTAGGTCTTATCTCTTAATATAGAGTAGCTTCTATATAAAATAAGACTAAGCTAAGTAATAGTAATAATCCTTTATATAAAGTAGGATTATAAGGTTATTATCTTATTTTTAACCTAAATAGCTAAAGACTACTTATTAATATAGGTTAGTAGGTCTTCTAGTTCTATTATAAGAGTAATTAAAGGCGCTATAGTAGAAAGTCTACTAATACTATCTATATTATTATCTATCTTATTATTCTTATTAAATAGGTTTAAAGTAGAGTTAAGGTTATTTTAATCTATTCTCTTATTATTACTAATATTATTTTCTTTAGTACTTCTAATACTTTTAGTTAAGTAGTTACTATACTATATAGTTTCTTTATTAAAATTATTAAATAGCTACTTTAACTAGTTAATTATAGCTATATTATTAATAAGCTTAATACTAGAGATAGGATAAGCTATTTTATAATAATATATATATTAAGTATAAAGTTTTAGGTATAATAGAATTAAACTATATATAATGAGGTAGTAATATACTTATTTACTTTATATTAAGCTAAAGGCTTAAATATTAATTTATTAATTTATATCTATATTNTCACACTTTAGATAAATTATTAATTTTCTTTAAATATAAATACCTATATCTTATCTTATATAGTGTTCTATTTATAGTTTAATAGTATTATAGGAAGGCTTAGTATATTATATATAGCTTTTATTTATTTATTAATAAATAAATATCTCTTTATACTGCCCTTCTATTCCTTAACTTTAGCCTTAAGCTATAGATATTTATATTACCCCTTATATCTTATTATATCCCTTAATTAGATTAGCATAAAGCTTTTATATTAATATAAAATATTATTAGTACTAGTTTATTATATAAAAGGTTTAAGGGTATTATTTTATAAGCTATTATAAGTTATAAGTAGTTAATATCTTAGATATTAATCTAAGTTTAGTAATAGTTAAAGTTATATATTTTAGTTAATAGATCTAAAATATTAGCTATTTAAGATTTATAAAATTATATATAGGGAGTATTCTACTTTTTATAAATCTTAAATAAGGCTAAATCTTAGTATATATTAAAATATTATTTTAAGTATAATAAGTAGTTTAGAGAATATAGATATATTATAAGAGTTAAGATATCTACTATATTAATACCTTACTCTATTTTCTCCTAATAATTTAGTCTCTTTAGATTTAGCCTATTTTAATAATCTATTAAAAATAATATTAAAACAGAAAGCTATCTATTTTAATAATATTATATTTAATAGTTAGTAACACCTTAAGAAGGCTTAACTATTAATAAAGCTATAGCTAATATTACTAAGTAAAAGTTAATAAGCTACTATAATAATTAAGCTATCTCTATAAATAAAAGCTATATTATTAAAAGCTATATAAGAGAGTAAGTATTTCTATTAGTTTATTATTAAATTTAAATAGGACTTAGAATACTAAATAAAGATAAATAAGTATATAGTTTATATTATAAAGTTAGTAGTACTCTTAGAGAGTTTAAGGTATAGTTAGGATATTATTTATAAGTAATTCACTAGTTATATCTTCTTTACTTTTCTTATATATAGTATTTAGAGGGTTAGATTTAAAGAATTATTAAGGGTTATTAAAAGAATAGCTCTAAACTTTAATAAGATAATAATATAGCTAACTCTACTAATATATTTATAGTAGATAAGCCTATAAACTCTAAATAGTAATATAATAATATATATTTAAATAATATAGATAATAAGTTTAATAAAGTTTTAGAAAGAGATAAACTATTTAATAATAGGATAACTAAAGTAGTAGAAGAGGAAGAAACTAAAGGCTAATCTTCCCTATTAAGGAAACTATTTAAATAACTATAACTAACTTTATAAGCCCCTAGGATACTTAAAGTCTTTAGGATTTAAGTATAAGAGAAAGATAAGTTAGAGAGAATATTTTAGTCTTAGACTATATTCTAAGATATTATAAAAGAGCTAAGAGAGGAAAATAAGATTAAGGTATTAGAGGATAACTATTATTATATTAAGGAGCTTATATTCTATTAAATATTTAGAACTATATCTAAAGATTAATTATATTACTTACTAGCTAAATATAATATTAAAACTACCTCCTCACTATATAATATAGTATAAAAAGCTAAAGGATTAATTAAGAAGCTTAATAGAGCTAAATATCTATAACTAGCTTCTTTTATAAAATAATAGAGAGGTATTATTAATAAATTAATAGGTATAAAGATAGTTACTATTTAGATATAAATCTATATATAGTAATATAAGCTATAGAAGAAGTAGATAGAGTTAAGAGGTATTTACTAAGAGAGAAAGCTTAAATTACTTAAGCTATAAGACTTCTTAAAAAGAGAAAGGTTTAATACTTAATAAGGGAAAGGAGTAAATAACTACTTAACTACCTATTTTATAAAGGAGTTTAGTTTAAGAGAGGGAAAGAAGTTTATAGACTTAATTTATAGGTTTATTATACTTAGAATTCTTATTAAAGTTTTTAATTTAAGTATTCTAATATTTTTACTTAAGAATATTAAGTTATAATATAAATAGTTAAAAAATAAAAAGGACTATAGGATTTTTAAGTCTTAAAAGAGGAAAAAGATATAGTTAATCTATTAAGCTTTAGTAGAAAAATTACTTTTTTTATAAGATCTTTATAAAATAGTAAAGGAAAGTATTATAAATAGGATTAAAATTAGAAAGAACCTAAAAGTAATATAAGCTCTATAATAGATATAAGAGGGAAAGAGAAAAAAAGAAGTATTAGATTTATTATTACTAGTATTTATAAGAGGTATTAAGGAGAGAGATATTATAGAAGTTAAATAAGAAGAGTAATAAGAAGAAAGAAAGTAATTAAAAAATAAAACTTAGGTATAAAGTATAATATTTAGGTTACTTTTAGTAATTAAAAGATAAAACTTAAGTATAAAGTATAATATTTAGGTTATTTTTAGTAATTAAAAGATAAGACTTAGATATAAAGTATAATATTTAAATTACTTTTAGTAATTAAAAAATAAGACTTAAGTATAAAGTATAATATTTAAATTACTTTTAGTAATTAAAAAATAGAACTTAAGTATAAAGTATAATATTTAAGTTACTTTTAGTAATTAAAAGATAAAACTTAAGTATAAAGTATATTATTTTAATTACTTTTAATAATTAAAGAATAAATAAACTTTTATAAATCTTAAGATATCTTATAATTAGATATATTATACCTTATTTAAATAGAGAAATAATATTAATTTATTAATATACTCTATTATATTTTTATTAAAAAAATATTTAATTATTAATATTAATAAGAGATAAGTATTTTATATAAATACTTAAGTTTTAAGTATTTAATATTTTAGAATTTTCCTTAAAACCTAACCCTTATAACCTTAAGTGATACTTAATAGAGCTATAAGAAGTCTTATTATATATATAAAGAGTAGTATAGAAAGCTTTACTCTATAAGTAGTATAGTAAACCTAAATTATATAGTAAGGTTCTTATTTTATTAACTATAATACATATAGTACGCTCTATAAGTCTATTAGGTTTATATATATAAGGAGGTCTTTTATTATATATTATACCACTTTTAGTGCATATAGCTTTAAAGTGTTTATTATTAAATTCTCTACCTCTATTAGTAGATATTTCTTTTATTCTTTTATTATTATTATTATTATTAATTTTAGTTTAAGATTTAAGAAAAGCTTTACTAATAGTATACTTCTCTTTATTTTTAAGTAATTTTCCCTATATAAAATAGGTATATTTATCTATAAAGATAATAAAAAGGTTATATTTATTATAAGTA
>NW_025544659.1:518375-518878 GCF_011800055.1 Colletotrichum gloeosporioides | reverse complement strand
TATATAAATCTAAAGTTATATAATCTAGATAATCTAGATTTTTATTATAAACCTATTTTTTACTAGCTTTAGTTATAAATTTACTTTAATAATAGGCTTTATAAGGCTATAATTTATTATTATTATTATTATTATTTATATCTATATTTATAATAGTGTTATCCTTTAATTTTAAAAGGCTTTATATATATATATATCCTAGACGTTCGTGCTATAGTTAGAGGCTATTATTATTATTATTATTATTATTATTATTTATATTATTATTATTTATAGTATTATATATATAGTTATTATTATTATTAATAGGAAATTAGAAGAAATATAAGTTATTTCGTTTTACCTCTATAGTAATAATATAATCTTTATTAATATTATATAAAATAGGTTATTTCTATATAATAGAAGTAATACCTAAAGAATTTAGTTTAGATTAACTAAGTAGATTAATACTTAGTTTAGGTATATAATAAACGTCTTTTAATATTATATTATTATTATTA
>NW_025544659.1:507680-518129 GCF_011800055.1 Colletotrichum gloeosporioides | reverse complement strand
GAAGGATTATTAATATTATTATTTATATTATTAGGAGTAGTATAGCTTATATTCTTAAAGAAAATATCTTTTTCTTCTTTATTAGAAGATAAATCTATTAAATCTATAGGATTTTTAGGATTATTAATAGATATATAGGGGGTAATATTATCTATAGTAGTTATATTAACTACTTCTTTTTCTTTATTTTTAGTATTAATAGTATTAGTAGAGGGCTCTTTCTACTAACTAGGTACTTTTTTAGGATATAAAAAAGTATAATTTTCTTTAGTATAGTTTATTTTCTTATAATTTTTATAGTATAAACCTTTCTATTTTTTCTAGAGTTTTTTACTTATTTTATATTTATCTTTCTTTTTATTATTTTCCTAGTTTTTATTTTATTATTTATTTTTTTTATTACCCTTAGTAGTAGTATTATTAACTACTTCTTTACCTCCTTTTCTCTTATATATATCTATAAGACTAATATATAAAGAGTTTAACTTATAAGTAGAAAGGTTAGTCCTAAGAGACTAAGTTATAGAGGTTATAAAAGCCTTATAAGTTTTATTTAGACTATTAAGTATATAAGTAATAACTACTTAATCTAATAGTTTAAGCTTATTATAAGATAAATTATCTATAAGTTCTTTTATTTTATTTATATAATCTTCTATAGATTTAAAGTTATTTAAAGAGGTATTAAAGAACTCTTTATAAGTTAAAAACTTATTTATAAAACCTATAAACTTATATAGAGACTTTAGATAATTCTAAACTATATAAGTATCTTTATTATCCTTTATAACCCTAAGTAGATTATTATTATAGAATAACTATATATAACTTAAAGCCTTATAGTTTTTATTTAAATTATCTTTAGATATAAGCTTAGTAAGGTCTATAGTAATATCTTTACTATATAGTAGGGCTTTTATACATATAGCCTATACTTTATAGTTCTTAGAGCCTATAAACTTAGGGAACTAGACCTTAAGATTAGTTATTATTACCTTATTACTATATAACATATAGTTATAAACTTTATAAAAATTAAATAATAGTGAAGTTATATAACTAAAGAACTATTATATATATAATATAGTAGTTCTTATAATAGAGTTATAATAGTTATAAACCTAGAGGGTTAAGGTTTAATTAATAAAAAGAGTAGTTTTTATTCCTTCTCTTTAATTAATATCTTTTTTAGCTAGACTTCTATTAAACTAAGGAAATATATATCCTATATAGTAGATTAGTTAAGAGGAAGTCTATTATATTATAAATATAGGTTTAAACTAGATTAGGAGTAGACTAGAGGATAGTTTAAAGAGGTAATCTAAAGGATATAAATTAAATAAAGTAGTAGTAAGAAACTATTTACTTAAGGAAGGATTAATAGAGGTATAGTTAATTTATATAGGACTAGTTATATAGATTTATAAGAGGTATATCTTATAGAACTAAACTATTAGTCTAGCTAATATATTAACTTCTATATAGGTAATATAGATAGAAAAATATTTAAAAGATTAATTTTTAATATATATAACCCTTAAGTAGAGGTAGGGCTTTATAGATAAGTAGGGGAGAGGTAAAGAAATAAAAAGAATAGAAGTTATCTCTAAGTTAAACTTATAACCTATTAGTATAAGTATAAGTATATTTAGGGGTATAGTATATATACCTATATAATATAGGGTTATAGATAGGTTTATATTATAATAAAAAGTAATAATCCTAAGTATTTATAGGTATTTAATTATATAGATAATAATAAGGGAATTAATATATTATAATAACTCTAGTTATTATTACTTATATAGTTAGTAGGTTACTTCCTCTAGTAGGGAAAAGTGAGGTAAAAGATAATCTAAAATATAACCTACTAAACTACTAATTATATAAGGTGCTTATATAACTATATATATTATATAATTAATATTATAGTTATAAGTTATAATAAATAGAGTATTTTTATATAAGGTTTATATTATAGTTAGCTGTTTAATAGTAGGGTCTGCTAATAGAAGCTGAGGATTAATATATTATAATAGTATATTAAGGTTATAGTCTGAGGTATAAGTTATAAGCTATAGTAGATTAGGTCTTTTAGAGACTAAAGTGATTAGTTTTAGACTTAATAAGTGATTTATAATAAGGGTAAACTAAGAGTATCTATAAGGATAAATATTAAGTTAATTACTAAAGAGCTATAGAAGTCTAACTTTAAACTTAGCTTATAGTTATACTATATATAAGTTCTAAATAGTCTTTCTATTTTAGGATTAATAAGATCTAAGTAGTCTTAAAAGTAGACTACTATCTCTATATTAGTCCTCTTATTAGACTATTTATCTTTTATTAGTCCTTTTTATTATTATATAACTTATATTATAGTTCTTTTATTCTAAGTAAGTCTCTATTATTCTTATAATTCTATAGTATAAATATCCTATTTTAGCTACTTAACGCTTAATAGGTTAGTTAACTGTTATCTATATATAATAGGTTATAATATTAAGTCTCCTCTTTATAAGTCTTATCCTTAAGACTTAATATAAGTAGGTTATTAGTTTTAAATTAGAGATCTATTAATTATGCTTTTTAATTTATTTATAATATTAATATTATATTAGGTTATATTTAGAAATTAAAAAAGAAGTTGCTTACTATTAAGTTTAAAGATTATAAGCGTGAGGCTTTAATTAAATATATTAATTTTTATTTCTTACTTAGTAATATACTTTATACCTATTACTTTTAGGCTAAAGTTCTTTACTATTTTAGTGAGAAGTTATCTTAATATTATATATATATTAAGGTGAAGAAGCTTTATAATAGTGTCCTAGTAGCTTTAACTTATATAGTAGCTTCTTTAGTTCTTTTTTTTTTTTTTTTTTTTTTTTTNTTTTTTTTTTTTTTTTTTTTTTTTTTTTTTTTTTTTTTTTTATGAGGTTAATTTATTTTTTTATAATATAAAGGTTAAATAAGTAGTAGAAGGAGTAGGATAAGAAAGAGGAAAAGGCTAGTAAAGAGCTATTTATATTTTATTAGGAGTTTACTTATTTATAAACTTAAATAGCTAAGGTTATTAGTTACTTAAGCTATATTTATATAACTAGGAAACTAATAAGGGAATACTAAACTGAGGCTTTTAAGTAGGGGATATAGGAGATTAATAAGGAGGATAGTATATTTTTAGTATTAGATATTTATAAGAGGTAGGTAGTAAGTAACTTTTAAACTACTAAGGTACTAAATAATCCTTAGTAGTAGGAGTTTAAGCTTAGTTTAGATTTTATTAAACTTAGTTTTTTAGTTCTTAATATTAGTAGTATTTTAGTATTATTTTAGTTTATTTCTAGTATCTTTAGGTAAATAGATATATTTTTTTATTATATTAGTTTAAGGTGTCCTCTTAGTTATATTTATACTAATAGGAGTTATATCTTTTATTTTTTAGTTTCTTTTTATTTCTATTATATTTCTTTTTATATTTATTTCTCTTTTTTATTAGTATACTTTATATATTTCTTAAATTCTTTTAGGGTTATAAGTAGACTTAATTTATTTTAAGGATTAATATAATTAAGTATCTTAATATACTTATTAATTTTATTTTAATATTTAAATAGGTTATTATTAAGTTCTTATATATTATCTTTATATCTATAGTTTTTCTACTTAATAAGGTATTCTTATTTATTATCTCTATATTAGTAGTTAAATAGTTTTTCTACTTTATATTTTAGTTTATTATCTTTTATAATAATAAGGTTATTTATTTATAATCTTTATAGTACTAGCTTAAGAAGTGAAATATAGAATATTAGGTAATATTTTATAGTTTCTAGGAGTTTAAGTTTATAGTTAATTAGTAAGATAACTTATAAGATTTTAAAAGGTTTAAGTTTTTTATAGTTAAGTTTATTACTTAGTTATTTTATTTTAATATTTTATTATATAAGGTAGGCGCTATCTCTCTCTTTTAAAGTTAGTCTCTTAATCCTTTATTTATTATTAAATTTTAATATTTATTATTAGATAAATTTAAGTTCTTTATATATATTATTTTAGATATCTTTAATTTATTATACTGAGGTAGTAGTTTTAATTATAGCTAAGCTTACTTAAGGTTTTCTATAAGTAGTTAGTTTAAATTTATAGTTAAGGTAGAAAGGGGATTTTTTAGTATTTTCTTTAATTATACTATTATAAGTGAACTAGGCGATTAGTAAAAGTATAACTTAATTATCTTAATTATAGTTAATATAGGTATAGAGGTAGGTTTTAAGGATTTAATTAATTTATTTTATTTATTTATTAGTTTATAAGTAGAATATAGTAGATATTAATTATTTAATATTAAGTTATGTTATAATTAACTTCTAAAACTTAGAGGTAAAGATCTTATTTCTATTTAATATAATCTCCTTNGTTATACTATAATTAACTTCTAAAACTTAGAGGTAAAGATCTTATCTCTATTTAATATAATCTCTTTAGGTATACTATAATTAGTAATAATATACTTAAGGAAGGTATATATATATTCTTTAGTATTACTTACTNTTCTTTATATAAGATAAAGTAGGTATATTTTATAAATTAGTTTATTATAATAAGAATACTATTAAAGTATACTTTTATAAGGAGTTTTTATAACTTTAGTAGTTTAATAATAAAATTAAGAGATATAAATTACTAAGTAGTTTATAGTATAAGTAAAAGTTATAATATACTATAAAGCTAGTATTAAGTAGGTTTACTTTTTAAGTATACCTTATAATTCTTAATTACTTTTACTATATATTCTCTTATAACCTTTTCTCTATATTATTATTATAGTTATTTCTAGGTTTTTATAATTCTTTAGTAACTATATATAAAGTATATATAAAATTCTATAATTACTTTATTATTTAGTTTATTAGTTAGGCTAATATTAGATTATCTAGCTATTATTAGGAGTTTAGCTACTAGTACTAAGTCTCTATTATTTTATTATTTAAGAATTACTTAGGTTTCTTTAGGTATTAAGATATTATAGTTTAGTTATTAGCTAAGAGTATTAGTTTTACTATTTTTTAATTCTTTCTAATAAATAATTTAGAAGTTAAATTTAGATAAGAATTCTAACTATTTAATCTATTATTTATTTAATACTTTTAAGGTTATAAAGTGTAATAGATTTTTATAATCTAAGTATATAAGTATTTTATAGATAGTTCTTAAGAACTTAGGTCTCTACTTTTTAAAAGCTTTAATAATTACTATAAGCTTTTTATTATAGATCTAATAATTAAGTTTTAGTCTATAGAGCTTATAAGAGAAGAAAGTATATAGGTATAAATATCTTTCTAAATCTTATTATAATAGTTACGCTCTAATTATATAGTTAGATATATTAGGTTCTATTTTAAACTATTTTATTAGATTTAGGATAATTAGGATAGGTTTACTAGTAATAAGGTTTTTAATCTTTTAGAATACTATCTATTATAGTTTTACTTATATAAAAGGTGTATTTTTATAGCTAAAGCTAGTAAGAGCTATATTAATCTTATTATAGTTTTTAATAAATTTATAGTAGAAGTTAATAAAACCTAAGAATTTTTAAACTTTTTTAAAGTTATTAAGTATTAGCTATTCCTTAATAACTTTAACTTTATTTTCTAATATATAAACCTTTTTAGGGGTAATAGTAAATCTAAGGTATTCTACTTTTTATATATAAAATTTGCTTTTTTTAGGTTTAATTAAGAGTTTAGTTTCCTAAAGGGCTTATAAGATATAGTAAACGTCTTTTTTATATTTTTTAAGTATAAGTAAGAAGATAAGGATATTATCTAGGTAGATAACTATATAGATATTAATATACTTATATAGTATTATATTAATTATATTTTAGAATATTATAGGTATATTAATAAGACTAAAGGGTATAATAAGGTATTTAAAATATCTTTTTTATATTTAGAAGGTAGTCTTCTATTCTTTACTTTATTTTATTTAGATTAAGTTATAAACTTTTTTGAGATTAAAGGCTATAAACTAGTTAGCTTTATATAGGAGTTATTTTATTTTATTTATAAGGGGTAGTAGGTAGTAGTTTTTTATTATTATTTTATTAAGTATATAATAGTTAATATATAGCTATAGTTTTCTATTCTTCTTAGGTATAAATAGAATAAGGCTTCTTATTAGTAATATTAAAGGTCTAATATAACTTTTCTTAAGGTTTTCTTTAAGGTATTTATTTAGGGCTTTTATTTTTATTAAGTTAAGTCTATAGATCTTATTAAATTATAGTTTTTTCCCTTCCTTAAGGGGGATTTTATAATTAAAACTAGTATATTTAAGTAGTTTAGTCTCTAATTTAGTTATAAAGAGTTTTTTATAAACTTTATACTCTTTTAGGATAGATAGAAGTAGATTATTTTTTTATTTAAAATCTATTATTATTAATAGTAGTAATATAGCTTCTTTTACTTTAAGGTAGTAAATATATTATCTTACTATTTTATATAGTATTAGCTTATTTAAGGTTTATTTTTAATAAGGCTACTTAAGGATTAAGTTATTATAGTCCTAATAGAGTTAGCTTTTACTTTAATCTATTTATAGGTTATTTATTTATAGCTAAAGTAGTTTTAGTATTATATTATATATTTTTAGATTAGTAATATTAAATTAGATTCTTTTTTTTTAATTTAGGTAGCTTATTTTAAGGGGTATAGTCTTATTATAGATAGTACCTCTTTTATACTTAAATTCTTCTCTTTCTACTATATATAATTAATATAGTTATTCCTTTCCTCTCTATAGTATTTTTAGCCTATTAATAGCTTAAGGGGTAATAAAGTTTACTTTAGCTTTACTATTAATTAATATAAGGTTATTTATTAGTTAATAGTAACTTTAAGTTTTATATTATCTTAATATCTTTATAATATTTAGTAAATAAACTTTTTCTTTATTACTTATTATAGTTTTATATTAGTAGGTAAGTTTAGTTTTTTAATTATTTTAGGTATTTTAGGTAGGTAATTTATTTCCCTTCTTATTATGTTTTTATAAAGCTATTTTTATAATATCTAACCTAAAGAGGTTAGGGTTTATTTTTTATAATTCTTTAGGTATATACCTTTTCTTTATAGTGGATTTAGTATTTATTATATTAGTATTTATCCTATTTTATTTATTTATTATAGATGTATTTTATAGGAAATTATTAGCTAGAGGTAAATATAGTAATATTACTATTAAACTTTTTAAGTTCCTATTTAGTAAGGGTATATATAGTATAGATATTTTATAGAGGACTATTATTATATTATTTAAGTTAGAAATAGTAGTTATATTTATCTTTTATATAGATTTTATAATAGTTAAAGAAATATTATACTTAAAAGAGGTATTAATAGTTAGGGTTAGTAATTTTAAGGTATAAGTGATCTTTAATTTTAAGTTATAAGGTGTGATATGTTTTTAGCTTTATATTAGGTATATTATAAAGTTTAATAAACTATTTATTATTATATAGGTTAATTTATTTATATATAATTTACTTAGGTGTATTATCTTTT
The DNA here is from genome assembly GCF_011800055.1 of Colletotrichum gloeosporioides. Taxonomy (NCBI): domain Eukaryota; kingdom Fungi; phylum Ascomycota; class Sordariomycetes; order Glomerellales; family Glomerellaceae; genus Colletotrichum; species Colletotrichum gloeosporioides. The sequence continues at coordinate 510,555 of NW_025544659.1, read as the reverse complement.
TTAGATTCCTCTTTAGAGCTAATATTATCTATACTGAGGGTAAGTTTATAAGTAATCTCTACTTAAGTATATTAATATATAATATTATAAGGTTTATCTAATTTATAAGGAGAACCTTCTCTTTTTCTAAAAGTCTAGTTATTTATAAGATTAAATAGTTACTATTCTTTTAGGGGGTTATACTTATAATTTAGTTTATTATTAAATTCTTCTCTTATTTATTCTTTTAGTATTATATAGGTAGTTTAGTTTAGGAGTTTATAGTTAGTTTAACTTTAGCTATTAGTTATTTTTAAAATAGAATTAGGAATTAGTTTAAGTTACTATATTTATAATATCTTATTAAGTTATTTTTAGGTTTTTCTATAGATTTTACTATTATTAGTATATATTATTACTAGGGTTTTTAGATATATATTTAGTATCGTTATATTATATTTAGATTATTTAGGGTTACTATTTTTTAGGTAGTATCCTAATATTTCTTTATTTTTAAGGTAGATTTAATAGTTATTATTATAATATTTAGTCTAAGATTAAGATATATATAGGACTTTAGTAATAGTATTAACTTATTAGAGCTATTTAGCTATTAGTTTCTAAGGAAGCTTCTTAGGCTATTTATAGTTTCTAGTAATATATCTTTATTTATTATAGTTATAATACTTAGGGTTTTAAGGCTTTTTATTATTAGGTTTAGTTATTATATTAAAATCTATAAGTTTACTATATTATCTATAAGTAGTATTTTAGTAGGTATTATTCTAATTATTATAGGGTTTATTATTATTCTATAGGGGGTTAAACTTCTAATAGGGCTACTATTAGTATTTATATTTAGAGTTTAGTTTTTATTATTTTTTGTTTTTTTCTTTATAGTATTTAAAAAGTTAATTATTAATCTTAATAGTAAGGTTAGTATACTAAAGAAAGTCTTTAAGATAGTTAATCTTAATAATTTTATTTTTAACTTTATCCTTAAGTCTTTAATAGAATATAAAGATCTTAGTTTCTTTAATAAGGTTAAATTAGATACTAAGTTATCTAAATATAGTAATATATTCTTTAATTAACTTTATTTATTATAGCTATATAAGGTCTCTCTTAGTTTATTATTTCTTATTAGGGTTTTAGAAGAGAGAGTAGAGGGTATTTTTAAATTCTTTAAAGCTACTATAGATATTATAAGTTTTAGTAGAGTATTTATCTAAGGTTTTATATTTAAAGAACTCTTCTTAGATAGGTTTAAACTATTTAAAGGTTTATTTTTATAAATAAGTAGTAGTATAGATAACTTTCTTAGTTTAGTTAGTGAAATCTTTATAGTAGAAGTTTTAGTAGTTTTTAACTTAGATTAGGAATAATTTAAGTTATCTAGAGGTATTATTATAAGTAATTAGGGTACTAAGTTTAAGCTTTTATTATCTTCTAGTAGGGGTTATAATAATATTAGTAACTATATATAGAGTATAAATTTCTTCTTAGAGTTCTTTAATATTAGTATTACTATTTTATCTTCTAAGTTAGATAACTTTATTTTTTAGGTTTATAATATACTAAAGGTTATTTCTTAGTTATTATATTATTTTTTTAAGGTTTTAAAGTTTTATAGTAGTATTATTATATATAGTTTAAACTTTAGTAATATTATTATTTTCTTTTTTAATTTTAGTTTAAAGGTATTTATAGGTGTTTTTCTTTAGAGTTATTTTATTATTAGAGTTTACTACTATAGGGGCTCTTTTAAGTTCTTTAGTTAGGTTTTAGACTAGTTACTATGAGGAGGAGGAGGTTTCTAAAGTAGGTAACTTAGTAGAGGTATATAAAGATATATTTATTATTTTACTATTAGTAGGTATTAATAGTTAACTTATTAAATAGGAGTAATTAAAGTATTATAGTTAGCTATCTAATAATAGGGTCTACTAATAGAAGCTAGGGATTAATATATTATAATAGTATATTAAAGTTATAGTTTGAGGTATAAGTTATAAGCTATAGTAGATTAGGTTTTTTAGAGATTAAAGTAATTAGTTTTAGACTTAATAAGTAATTTATAGTAAGGGTAAGCTAAGAGTATTTATAAAGATAAATACTAAGTTAATTACTAAAGAGTTATAGAAGTTTAACTTTAAGCTTAGCTTATAGTTATATTATATATAAGTTCTAAATAGTCTCTCTATTTTAGGACTAATAAGATCTAAGTAGTCCTAAAGGTAAACTACTATCTCTATATTAATCCTCTTATTAGACTATTTATTTTCTATTAGTCCTTTTTATTATTATATAATTTATGTTATAGTTCTTTTATTCTAAGTGAGTCCTTATTATTCTTATAATTTTGTAGTATAAATGTCCTGTCTTAGCTGCTTAATACCTAGTAGGTTAGTTAACTATTATCTATATATAATAGGTTATAATAGTTTAATACCTTAAACTTTATTTGTTTATTTTATATAGAATATTAAAGTAAGTTAAGCGTTATTATTATTCTTATATTATTATTATTATTATAAAAGAATATTATATGTTAATAGTTAATTTAGAGGCTAGAATAATATTATAAAAACTTCTACTACCTTATTTACTTATTTCTAGACTTATATTATAGAATAAAATACTAAAAACTAAGTTCCTATATTTATTCTAATTATAGCTTTAATTTTATACTATTTTTACCTATTTTACTATAGAATATCTTAATAGCTTCTACCCTCCTATAAATAATAGTTTCTACCTTTATTTTAATAGACCTACCTAATTCTATAATAAGGTATTTAATAGCTTCTAACGTTAGCTTTTATAAATATAATATTAGTTTACTACTTTATTATAAAATAACTCTTTAATATTTATTTTAATAATAATACCACTA
>NW_025544659.1:507270-507627 GCF_011800055.1 Colletotrichum gloeosporioides | reverse complement strand
TTATAGATTACTATTAAGTTTTATAGATATAATTTAATTTATAAGAACCCCCTACTCTATTTTATAATATAAATAATAATAGCTTACTTAAATAAAATAGTTAAAAAAGGAACTATATAACTATCCTTAGAGTAACTTTTTAGTTTACCCCTATTAATAAATTTATTTTAAATATTTATAATATTAGTTTAACCTTTAATTACTATTTTATCCCTATTAGAAAACTTAGTTTCTAATTTTTTAATTTTAGAGAGATATAGTAATTATAGTAAACCTATATTTATAACTCTTAATTATAAAAGTTTTATCTTATTAATATATAAGTTTTTAATTCCTATTTAAAACTTTATAACTATA